>NC_056741.1:374723139-374758139 GCF_019279795.1 Protopterus annectens
ACTGACTGGTCTCATATTTTTTATGACTGTACTAATATTAAACCATATTGGAATGAGATTAACAAATTTCTTCAAGCTATCTATACTGATATATTTGTTTTGACAAAGTCTTTAATTTTATTGAATGTTAATAGTAATAACATGAAGAAAGATGACCTGTATTTGTTGTGGACAATGTTAGCAATAGCCAGAAAATGTATAACTAGAAGATGGAACTCTAATGTAGCACCCACAATGGAGGAATTCCTATCATCACTGAAGAAATGCATACTAATGGAGAAAAGAACTAAACAGTTAAGAACTTTTCCTAAGCCATTGGTTAATAGTCCATGGAGGAAAGTTTTGAATTTGATTGATATCCTACAGGTGGAACCAAACTCTTCCTAACTATCATAGTTTATATATTAACTTATTTAACTACAAATGTTTTTATCTGAACCCTTTTTGTCAGGATGAATGTAAATACTGTAAATAGTTTTTGAATGTTATGAATGTATTAAATTATTGTGCTATTTCATCAAAATAAAAATCATTTGAGTAAAAAAAAAAAAGAACTGCTACATTAAAAGACCTAAATTTTGCTTGCACATAAATAGTATATGTGGAGAGACAGACATGTTTCTCAGAGAATTCCCATTCTCTGGAATAGGGTCCCCATCCATGTGAAGCAGACTTCCTCCCTATCCATTTTTAAGTGCAACCTGGACCAATGTATGGGCAATCAGAAATTCACTCCTGGTCTGGCTCCTATGTCTCTGATGGACAGAGGGAGTCAGTAAATCATCATCTGTATAAATCAAATCTTTGAATCACATTTGGTTTGCACAGCTAGGCTTATAAGGGCACTAGTGGTCATTAACCTAGTATACACTTATGAATCTATGAGTCTAAGTCAGGGATGAATCTATGAAGGCTTCCATATTGGCAAATTGTGTCCTTTGCTTCCTGTTTTGAACCAAATGCCTAACAAAACTAGCTACATGCTTTTTGTCAGACCACTTCTGCCATCTTTGTAATGCTATATACTGATATATATTCCCCCCAGTGAAAATACTAACAAGGCACTGGATATACTTTACCAGTCAATCAATAAGCTGCAAAACTAGAATCCAGAGTTTGCTCACATAATTGGAAGTGATTTTAATCAAGCAAATTGGAAAATAGTTTTACCTCATTACTTTCAACATATGGTCTTTGCAACGAGGGATGTGAACATTCTGGATAAGCTCTACATCAATGTCAAGCTAGCATACAAGGCAGTACCTCATCCACATCTGGGTAACTCAGACTATCTCTATATTATGTTACTACCAGCATATACACCTTTGTTAATCAGAGGAAAGCCATCCAGGAAACAAATAAGGGTATGGCCAGAGGGAACAGTCTCACCACTCCAGGACTGCTTCGAAAGCATGGACTAGAATCTATTCAAGGAGGCAACTACTATGGACTAGAAAATTAACCTGGATGAGTGCACAGAGTTTGTGATGGCCTATATATCAAAGTGTGTGGATGATGTGACAGTCAACAAGAGCATTATCACATGAGCAAATCAGAAATCCTGGCTCAAAAGTATAGTGGAATAAACCATGACTATGCAAGGTAGGCTGAGTGCTCGGATTGTACCAAATCGATCCGTAATGTCAAAAAGTAATCCAGCACAAAGAAAAGGTAAAAATAAATAAAGGCTTTATTGTGGCAAACTCCATGTAAATTAGAGAACTGGTTTCGGCTGAAGATTCAAGCCTTCATCAGTGCAACAAAGTATTCCATTAGAGCACACCCTAGTGTCTGCTTTTATATCAGTATATTTAAAGAAATACACCTTAAATAAATGTATTTATTAAACAGAACAACCAAGTCAGAATCTAGTTTAATTCATTAAGGCCAGGTTTGAATAAAGCCCCTAGCCTAATAATCCAGGAGGATTCGTTGTTATTTAATATTTCATGCCATCCTGCTTTGGAAGTTCTGTGCATTTGAATTTTATCTATAATAGTAAAATTAAATTTGGCAGTTTTGTGTATGGTGGTATGTTTATAAAGGGCATTGGAAATTCTTTTGTTTCTAATCTCATTTAAATGCTCACTTATGCGGTGTCTAAAGGGTCTTGATGTTTGTCCAACATAAAAAATGAACAAGTATGCAGCTAAATAGATTAACCAGTCACTGCTGCAATTACCAAAAACTCTAATCTGATAAACTTTAGAAGTATTACAGCTAGTGAATTATTTGGTTTTACAAATGTGTGAACATGCGCTGCAGTGACCACAAGGGACACAGCCTACTAATGTATCACCAAATAATGTTTTCTGCATAGTCACAGTCAAAAGTGGAGTGTACAAGCTCTTGAAGGAACATGATGCTGCCTTTAAGTCTAAAGACAAATATGCCCTTAGGGAAGTCAGAGTGAAACTAAGCAGAGGAATAAGAGAAGCTAAGCAGGCTTATGGACAGAAAATTCAGTCACTTCTCAGAACTGAGAGACCACAGGCATCTGTGGCAAGGTATAAAATCTATATCAGACTACAAGCCCCTGCCTTCTCAATATGATAAAAAGAGTTTTTCAGTGAGCTCCAGACTTAATTCAGCAGTTTTAAGAAGGGAAACGATACAAAGGCAATGAAACTGCCAACCAACCAAGAAGATGAACTGTTCTGCCTTCAGCCAGTGGATATTCAAAGGGTCCTGCGATGGGTAAACCCAAGATAGGCAGCTGGTCCTAACAATATTCTGTGGTGGGTGCTCAGGGACTGTACTGACCAATTAACTACTGTTCTCACTGACATATTCAATATCTCTCTGCATCAAGCCACAGTACCCAAGTGCGTCAAGAATACAACCATTATGCCACTGCCCAAAAAGTCTCCACCCTCAAGCCTGGATGACTACCGCCCCATAGCTCTCACTTCCACTGTAATAAAGTGCTTTGAGAGATTGGTCAAAGACAACTTAACATCAAGTCCTCCTGCAACACTGGACCCACTCCAATTTGCTTATAGATCCAATCTCTCTATGGCAGATGCCATCTCACTGGCACTTCACTTATCCTTGGCACACCTGGAGAACAAAAACTGCTATGTCCACATGTTATTTATTAACTTCAGCTCAGCCTTCAACATGATCATCCCCAAAAGTCTGATTGAGAAACTGGTCCACCTGGGTGTTAGTACTGCTTTATGCAAAGGGATTCTAGACTTTTTTATTGACAGACCACAAAAGGTATGCGTAGGCAACAACACCTTGATAAGCATCACACTGAACACTGCAGTACCTCAAGGATGTGCCTGGTGTCCCCTGCTGTTCACATGACTGCATCGCTAGGTACAACACAAACCACAGTATTAACTTTGCGGATAATACTGCAGTGGTGGGTCTCATCAGCAATGGTGATGAAAAAGCCTACAGGGAGGAGGTGAACCAATTGACTGGCTGGTATGACAACAACAACCTGGCTCTCAATGTGAATAAAACAAAGGAGATAATAGTAGACTTCAGGAAGAGATGCAAGGCTCATTCTCCCCTCACAATCAGAGAAGAAACTGTGAAAAGGGTGAAGAGCACCAAGTTCCTGGGGTGCATATTGCAGAAGACTTGTATTAGTCAATAAACACTAATGACATTGTCAAGAAGGCACAACAGTGTGTACACTTTCTAAGAAGGTTAAGGACAGCAAAACTACCACCTTCAGTTCTCACAACCTTCTGCAGGGTCCCGTTGAAAGCACCCTGACTAGTAATCTCTTGGGGTGGTATGAAAACTGCATGGTTTCAGATCACAAATCTCTCCAGAGGGTGGTGAAAGTGGCAGAGAGAATCATCAGGTCTTCACTGCCATCTATCCAGGAATTGCACTCTGCTCGGTGCCTCAGCAGAGCTATGAAAAAAGTCAAAGACTGCACTCACTCTGCCCATAGTCTGTTCTCGTGTTTGCCTTCAGGCAAGAGATACCATAGCTTGCATTACAAAACCACCAGATTTAATAGCTTTCTTTTCCACAAGCCATCAGACCACTGAACTCCAGTAATAACATACAGTATGCTGGTCATCGAGGTCTGGAGTTACAATGCTGAAGTAATTCCCAGACATATGCAATAACTCTATGAAAGTACAATCTTATACGCTATGTGCAATATTAATGTTGTCAAGTTAACATTCTGTGCAATATGCCAAGTTAGCATTCTGTGCAATTTGAAATCTGTCTGATTCTGATCTGTGCAATATATTATCTGTGTGATATTTTGAGTTCTGATGAGGACATGTAAGTGGAATAGTCCTGGTGCATGTTATTGTACTTGTTACTTCTTCTTTTGGCTGTTCTCGTTAGGGGTCACCACAGTGGATCATCTGTTTCCATTTCTTCCTGTCCTCTGCATCTTGTTCTGTCACACCAACCACCTGCATTTCATCTCTCACCACATCCATAAACCTTATCTTAGGCTTTCTTCTTTTCCTTTTACCTGGCAACTCCATCCTTAGCATCCTTTTCCCAATATACCCAGCATCACTCCTCAGCACATGTCAAAACCAATGCAATCTTGCCTCTCTGGCTTTGTTTCCAAACCGTCCAACCTGAGCTGACCATCTAATATACTGATTCCAAATCCTGTCCATCCTCATCACACTCAGTGCAAATCTTAACATCTTAAACTCTGCCACCTCCAGCTCTGACTCCTGCCTTTTTGTCAATGCAACCATCTCCAACCCATAGGGCATAGCTGGTCTCATTACCTTCTTGCAGACCTTCCCTTTCACTCTTACTGGTACCTGTCTGTCACAAATTACTCCTGACACTCTTCTTCACCCACTCCACCCTGCTTGTACTCTCTTCTTCACCTCTCTTCCACACTCACCATTACTCTGAACTGTTGTTCCCAAGTATTTAAACTCATCCACCATCACCAACTCTACTCCTTGCATCCTCACCATTCCTCTATCCTCCTTCTCATTCACACACATATATTCTGTCTTAGTCCTGCTGACCTTCATTCCACTCTCTCTAGAGCATATCTCCACCTCTTCAGGGTCTCTTCAACCTGCTCCCTACTCTCACTACAGATGACAATGTCATCTGCAAACATCGTAGTCCATGGAGACTCCTGTCTGATCTCATCTGTCAAGCTGTCCATCACCACTGCAAATAAGAAAGGGCTCAGAGCTGTTAATTGATGTAATCCCACCTCCACCTTAAAAGCATCCATCACTCCTACTGCAGACCTCACCACTGTCACACTACCCTCGTACATATCCTGTATCACTCTTGCATACTTCTCTGTTACTCCCAACCTTCTCACACAATACCATAGTTCCTCTCTAGGCACCCTGTCATATGCTTTCTCTAAGTCCACAAAGACACAATGTAATTCCTTCTGACCTTCTCTATACTTCTCCAGCAACACTCTCAGAGCAAATATCGCATATGTAGTGCTCTTTCCCGGCATGAAACCACACTGCTGCTCACTAATCATCACCTCCCTTCTTAACATAGCTTCTACTACTCTTTTCCCATAACTTCATGCTGTGACTGATCAATTTTATCTCTCCATAGTTACTACACCTCTGCACATCACCTTTATTCTAAAAAAAATTGGTGTCAAAACACTTTTTCTCCACTCCTCAGGCATCCTCTCACTTTCCAGGATTTCATTAAACAATCTGGTTAAAAACTCCACTGCCATCTCTCCTAAACACCTCCAGCTTCCACAGGTATGTCATCTGGACCAACAGCCTTTCCATTCTTCATCCTCTTCATAGCTGTCCTTACTTCCTCCTTGCTAATCCATTGCACTGATTCACTACCCCCACGTCATCCAAACTTCTTTCTCTCTCATTCTCTTCATTCATCAGCCCCTCAGAGTACTATTTCTATCTGCTCAACACACTCTCTTCGCTTGTGAGTACATTTCCCTCATTATCATTTAACACCCTTACCTGCTGCACATTTTTCCCAGGTTGGTCCCTCTGTCTAGCCAATTGGTACAGGTCCTTTTCTTCTTCCTTAGTGTCCAACCTTTCATACAACTCTCTATATGTCTGATCCTTAACCTTCACAACCACTCTGTTCACCATATACCTCATTTCCTTATACTCCTGTCTACTTTCGTCATTTCTCTGACAATCTCACTTCTTTGCCAACCTTTTTTCACTGTATACTCTCCTGTACTCTCATTCCACCACCAGGTCTCCTTGTCCTCCTTTCCTCTGTCTAGATGTCACACCAAGCACCTTTCTAGCCATCTCCCTTACCAGCTATGCTGTAGTTACCCAGCTATTCAGTAACACTTCACTGCCATGGAATAACTGTCTTAACTCTTCCCTGAACTCCACCTCACAATCACCCTTTTTCAACTTCCACCATTTGATCCTTGGTGCTGCCCTCACAATCTTCCTCCACTTCTTGATCATCAATGTCATCCTTCAGACCACCATCCTATGCTGCCTAACTACACTTCCCCTGGCACCACTTTACAATCCCCAATCTCCTTCAGACTGGCCCTCCTACATAGGATATAATCCACCTGTGTGCATCTTCCTCCACTCTTGTACATCACCCAATGCTCCTCCCTCTTCTTAAAATGTGTATTCGCCACAGCCATCTCCATCTTTTTCAGAAAATCCACTACCATCTGACCTTCTGCATTCCTCTCCTTAACACCATACCTACCTATCACTTCCTCATCCCCTCTGTTCCCTTCACCAACATGCTCACTGAAATCCACTCCAATCAACACTCTCTCACCCTTGGGTACACTCACCACCACTTCATCCAACTCACTCCAAAATTTTTCGTTCTCATCCATCACACACCCAACTTGTAGAGCATATGCACTAACAACATTCATCGTCACACCATCAATTTCCAGCTTCATAAATATCACTCTGACACTCTTTTCACCTCCAAAACACTCTTGGCATACTGTTCCTTCAGGATAACCTCGACCCCATTTCTCCTCCAAACCACACCATGATAGCACAATTTGAACCCGCCTCTGATACACCTGGCTTACTACCCTTCCATCTGGTCTTACTACCCTTCCATCTGGACTCTTGCACACAAAATATATCAACCTTCCTCCTCTCCATCATATCAGCTAGCTCTCTCCCTTTACCAATCATGCTGCCAACATTCAAAGTTCCTACCATCACTACCACACTCCTAACCTTTTTCCTCTCTTCCTGCCTTTGGGCATGCCTTCCCCCTCTTCTTCACCTTCACCCAACAATAGCCCAAATTTCCACCAGCACCCTGTTGGCTAACAGTACTGGTGTTGGTCATTGCTAACTGGGGCCTTGACCAATCTGGTATGGAAATCTGTATTGATGTCCGCATATGTCATTTGGCAAAAGTTTTACCCTTGCCCTTCCTGACGTAACTCTCCCCATTTATCCGGGCTTGGGACTGGCACAAAGAAATGCACTGGCTTGTGCATCCCGAGTGACTGGGTTGTCATTGTACTTGTTACTGCACTACATAAATGTCTTACTGTTGTCACTGTTGGATTAGCATTAGTGTATGTGTTATTGTTGTATTAATATTATCAGTATATGTTGTATGCACATTGAGTTCAAAGTAACACAATTTCTTTCTTTTGAACTGTTGTGCTGCCTGAACTGCAATAAAGTTCACTTTGACTTTTACTCATATTGTCTGCTCCATTTTCCCAGCCGCTCCTGTAAATTTGCTTAAGGTCTTCCTCCAGCCTATCTATGCCTCCTGCAGCGCAGCACAATTTGACAGAATCCTCAAATCCTCCGAATCCTTAGAACCTTCAAGCATTTACTTTTTCTCCTGCTCCTTTTCCATTTGTTCTGTTTCTCTGCAATAAACTTTACCTTAATTCTGCTGTCCTGTTCTATTATGTTCATTGATACGGTGAAAGCCTCAGGAAGTCCAGGAGTGTATACATTTTATTACGTCTCATCTCCTTCATCCTGTTCCCTTCTCTTTTCACTTTCTGTTTTTTTTTTTTTTTTTTTTTTTTTCTTTTGTCATGACCACCTGCCGGTCTTGATTCACTCTCTTCCCTTTTGGTGGGCTAGCATTGGATTAGTTCTTCCCTTTGTCTTTTTCTTCCCATTTGCATGAACTTTTCCTGTCACCCTCCCTTACCATGATCATTGGAAGGTTTGAATTTTCATTTTGCATCTTCAGAGTTGCAGTTTAATTTGTCCTCACTTCCAAAGTGGCATCATGTCCACCCTATAGATCCATGCACCCTTGCCTTGAGCTTTACAATCCAACACCTTAAGGCATCCAAGAAGTCTCCATATATTTTGATGAACTGATTCTGTATTGTTTACAAGTCTTGGACTGGCTGACTATTTTACTTTTACTTTGTAGGAACTTATGGATGCTAATGTATGTCTTAGTCACCCTCCTGTCTCATTTTTCTTCTTTACTATACGATCCATTCTATCTACTAGTCTTTTGTTCCTTGCAAACAGAATCTTTCTTGCAGGAATGCCTCATCACAACCTTCCAGTCTTTTGTCTGCTACTCTCTGCATGGTCTTCATTATCCTGATGTTTAAACTGTAAGAGGGATTCCCTAGCTCATCCTTTTTATTGTACTGCCTTTTATATATAGCTATGATAACATGAATGATAGTCTTTTCACTGCCAAGTCTTTTCAAATATGATTAAGACTTTCAAAGCCATAGATTACAAGTAACTGCTTCATAAATTACAATAGCTAAACTTTGGTCCAAGAACAAATAAATGGATACAAAACTATTTAACAGAACATTCCATGTTTCCATAGATATTGCCTACACAGATATAGGTGTTTTCAACTGTGGATTCCCCAAAGTCTCCATTTATGAATTTGTTTTTTTCACCCCTTTTGTTAATGACATAACCTTTGGCCATTCTGAAATTAACTTCTCCCCTTGTGCAGATAGTATTCTCTTATTAAACTCCAATAAAACAGACTTCACGTATTAGCAATGTATAATATAAATGGACTTCACAAAACTCTGCAGCTTGACAGTTAAAAACAACCTAATCATCAACAAAAAGAAATTTTGTATAATGGTGCTCCTGAAAACCTCAAAATCCTATCACTTCTTAGAATGTATGACTTGTTTATTTGCTTATATTTGTTTACCATGGTAGACCAGTGAAAAGCAGTGACCAATTGCAGGTTCAGCCCAGGTTGCAGCACGAGTAAACAAAATGAATATACAATATTATACCATGATCCCCCCAAAACGTGCACGCTGATTGGCCAGTGTGCCCGTTGTAAATCGAGTTATACTAATGGAAAAAGGTCCGTCGCGACTTTTCCATTAGTATAACTTTTTAACACTGTCTCGCTGTTAAATGGGTTTAACATAGCGAGACAGCTTTAAAATAAGCAACGGAGATCTCCGCTGCTTATTTTAAACTGTCTCGCTATGTTAAACCCATTTAACATAGCGAGCAGTGTTAAAAGCAACGGAGAAAGCAAGATCTCCGTTGCTTTTTAATGTCGCTATGTTAAATGAGTTTAACATAGCGAGACAGTTTAAAATAAGCAACGGAGATGTCCGTTGCTTATTTTAACTGTCTCGCTATGTTAAACTCATTTAACATAGCGACACTAAAAAGCAACGGAGATCTTGCTTTCTCCGCTTTTTGCTCAACTCTGATGTACTGCGCAGGCGCGCAGTACATCAGAACTGCCGGATGCCAAGACATCTGCGGAAGGGCAGTAAACAGGCATTATATTATGCCATTATTTAAGAAAAGTAACAGTTTCTTTTCTTAAATAATGTCATAGTATATAATAACCACTTCTGGTGGTAATGCTAAATTTACGGTTGGCTTTTGGTCCTCGGGCTTCACTCGACCAAACCACGCCAACCATGGGTAAATTTAGCATTACCCACACCCAGGCGTGGGTTATTGCTATAATATTGAAGAAAGACATGATGGTATTAGTATATGCATAGACTGAAGTATAGAGTTGACGTTTCATGATATATTTGATTAAGATAACAAAACTGATGTAACTCAGCTGAGTTAAGGTTAAAATCCCCAATTACCCAACAAAAATACTTAGGCATGACACTTGGGTCCCTTCCTTTATTTTAAAACCCACATCAATATCACAGTTCATACAATTATCATACACTTAAAACCACGCTACAAAATATTGCATCATCTATGCCCTAAAGTGAGACTAGCTATGCTAAAAAATGTGTAATACCCAGACTTAAGTATATACATAACTGCATTCCATTCCTGCCACATCACACACATTACAAATCACTGTCAGTAAAGACAAGCATAAACATTCTCCCCAAGTGATATTCTTTTGTAAACAGACCTATATTATCCTATTGTCTTTCTGGTCTGATCACTGCCAAAATGTTATTTTTCAGAGCATGTAATTCTCTAGGTAAATAGTTGAATATCATTTTACTGTATGTACCTCCAACCTCATCCAAATGCTGTTATTTAGACAATGTAATATATTATTGAAAGTCACAGGCTATTGCTCATTCTAAATATAAATTGTTATTGAATGCTACTTGTATATATTGAATGTTTCCTTATTCAGTGTAAACATTACTACTAAATATTACATGAGAATGTTGAATGTCTCCTTTAATTCCTTTAATGTAATACATTTATAAGTGTTTCTTCATAGGCCTGTAATAAAAAGGGACATCATATCCAGCTGGGCTTTTCCTGTAAATGAAAGCAAATAAATAAGTACATAAATAATAAATAGTTCAGTATGCTTACAAGATGATTCAAAAACACCTCTTTTACTTACTACAGAAATTCAGTTGGTTACCTATCACAGTAGAGGAACATTTTTGTTAAACACGCTTTTAGAATAAAACTACAATCCCTAATAAAATCTGAAATGAAACCAAGATCTAACTATGGTCAATTAGGGTTCATCTTTTTTTTTTTTTTTTTTTTTTACATGATTATTCTTGGAAAGGTCCTAGGGAGATTAACCTAGTAACCTCCTATGAACCTATGAACATCACTTCTCGTAGAACAGCAAACATTCAAAAGCTTGAAGGGTGATGAGTAAAAGTACTGCAGTTAGTACTACTAAGTCCCTTTATACTTCCTAACTTCAAACTACACAGTAGTTCATATCAATACCACACAGTCAATTTCCTTGCTGTAAATATGTGCATACACTAACACCATGACATACCTCTCAATTGTACAGATTTTCACAGAATGTCCAGATTTTTGCATATTTTTGGTCTGTTTCTCCTAAAATTTGCGATTTTCTGGCAAATCACTGGAATGATCTCAGGATTTAACTCACTAAATAATGATATACATTCATGTTTTGGACTTCATATCCTTCAGAAAAATGCATGCTAAGACAAATCCTGTTATTCTAGCAACTTTCTAAGTTTATATGAGCAATATTTAAAATCTGTCCCTATTTTTGGGCCTTTGTACCTCCATTCTGACAAGGTTTGTCCAGATTGTTTGTGCTAAGAAGATGAGAGGTATGCATACACAGTAGCAGTACTTGCACTAATATAAATAAACAAAATTGTTTACTACTCTTTGTTTGTTGTATTTCTTTTAAACTAGCACTAACAATTAAAACAATATGAGGATGAACTAACATTAACAACCAATGTGACTTGTGCATGACCTTTGTGACATCTAATGTGCTGCATTTTAGCTCAAGTCAGGAAGTAACTAGTGTTAAACATTTTCAGTCTATTGCTGTTTTATTCATTACTTTTAAAGATGCCTCTTTCATCTCTGTGTAATGAGCAAAAACACTGACTATTATCTTAAATAATTACATAGCCTTTGAAAATTATTCTACAAAATTACATTAATTTAAGACTTGTATCCTATTTGCATCTAATCTATGCAGTTCTGGATATATTTTTCTCAATGTAAGCTGTCTGTTAATTCATATTTTTGTACTATTGGTCACTGAGCCTGAGTTGGGGCTGAAAAGGATCACTCAAGCACCCACATACTTGGTAAACAAACAGAAATAAAAAATACAAACAGAATTTCCAGCTTTGTTTGATGTTTTCAGTCTTTGTTTTCAACTGACCCATGTCTCCAGCCACCTCAGTCTACTTCCTTAACAACCTGCACAACTTGTCTTCCTTCCGAGCTATTTAAAATTCAGCCAGCATATCAGTGCTTCCTTTTCATCCCTGCTATTTTTTCTTGCTAATCCTCTTGTGGAACAGTTGACTTTTATTGTGAATATCTTTGCAGTTTTGCTGTACTCACTCTGCCCTCCAGGCATAAACATTTAACAAAAATATAGGTTATTAGGATAGATACTGTTTCACTTAATATATTTCAAAATGGTTGATGGGAATCCACAACAGGGAGACAAGAGTACTGACAACTGATTAATATAGCTATTTTCCTTAATTGAAAGGAGAATAAGTCAGGGTAGGCATTATACATTTTCATATAAAAAATAATTTCATCATAGAGAATGTGACTTGTTCATTTTAAATTTGGAAATAATGTTACGCATTGGCTTTAATTGTTCTAAGTGTTTTGGGTTCCTAATACAATGATGGGAATGGACCCCATTCCTAAATCAGGGTATGATTAGAGTTCATGAGATTAGTGTTGTTTCAGTCTTTGATGCTAGCAAAGACTGTTCATTTGTGCACTCACAATGTGTCCAGAATTGTCTCCTTCTGCACTGTGTACAGGGTTGCAAGTATTGGTAGCATATTTTAGTGCAATTATAAATTATTTTCTATTAGTCCTGTTACTCCTACTAGTGTCAGAAATGTCTGAATATCATTTGTCCACATTGTTCTCACTTTTACTTGCAAATCTTGGTATTTTATGACTTTGTGTCTCTCTATACATATGACACCGGAATCAGTGGGTGTAGCAATTTCAATGATCAATGCCACTTTTAGCTTTTTTCAAGGACTAATATATCTGGATTATTTGTGTCTATTTTTGAACTATTGGTAGTGAGTGATCCTGTGTAATATAAACTTCATTACTTTCCTATAATCCTTTGTGGTTCATGTTTTCAATGCTTCTCATCTACTTCTGTATTGCAATGTTTGCACAATCCCCAAGACAACATTCTTGCCACATTATTGTGCTTTTTAGTACACAGACCCTCTGCCATGAGTGTATTACACCCAGCAATAAAATGTACAACTGTTTCCAATACTGTTTTAGGGAATCTACATTTGTCTGTTTCTCCCACTTTTTCAATGAACTTTGTTGACAAATGTGTATGTAGCCCACTATATTGTGATGCCATTGTTAGCATTTTACCTAAACTATTCCTGCATCAAATGTTGGTCAATGTGAAGTTGTTCCAGAAGCTCTATAAACTTGCCACAATATCTGTGGACTTTCCAGTTTTCTTTCCTTCTCATCTTATCATTTTCCTTACATTCTTTCTTTTATTTTTAGTACATTCAGTTGCTATTTTTTGTATACTTCTGGTTGGATTTCCATTCCTGCATTATTCCAAAATATTTCTGTTAAACTGAAGAAACATGTCATCTTCTTCTTCTTCTCACTATGTCTGGATCTGATGAGGTCAGCAGATATGTATGGAGTGCACAATTACAGATCTATGCATGTTGTCAGTTTTGAGGAGGCCTATACTTTCTTCAGAATGAGAAATACATAATCATGGTATAGACACAATTTTTTACAGATCATTTGATAAGCATGATATATTTTTCTTATTTCTGTGTCCAATTGATCCATTACTTTTAGGGCCAGTCAATCGCACCAAAGCTGTAAGTCAGAACAGGAAGAGCAAATTGACATATAACCTGAACTTTTTCCTAAATGTCAAGGCAATTTTCAATATTAGCTTTAGTCTTCTGAAGTATTCCTTAATGACCTTTATTGTCCTTTGTTTATCTACTTCCAAATATTTGTACAATTCCTCCTGCTCAAGTTCCTTTATCTCACATTACTGTGCCAGACTGATATTTTCTTGGTCCTGTAGCTATCTTTTTTAATGTTGTTTTTACACATTTATCAACAACAAATGTCGTTCTTATATCATCAGAGAAAGTTTTAACATATTGCTGTTGTGCATTTAGTTCCTCGTCTAAATAACTATGTAGTTTTGAATCAGTCACAAAAATTAGATGAAATATCTTTAAACAAGGTAGATTTCTGGAAGTTAAACTGTAACTATAATCTAATCTATTAAGTAAACAGCTTAAGGCCAAGACAAAACAGCAGCACTCACAAGGAATCACCCTGGAATACCCCCTTTTGGAATGTTATCCCTGGGATAACAATTTACCCTTTGTTATTACTTAGCTACATATTGGTTTGCATCTATTTCATAGTTACTGCAATGTACTTTTCGATACAGGGTGTATATTATTAATCTGTAAATATTCCATTGTCCATGAATTTGAGATGCTGTCAAATGATGTATTTGTAGTCTATCAATGCTATACATAGATTCCTACCCTTTTTACAACTCTCTATTATGGTTTTGTTTGGCAACAAATGATCCTTTATTCAAGATGATTTTGTTTTATTACTTTTTTGTTCTATTGCTGTAATTGACTTTTTTGTCTAAAAGTCTATAAAGTATTTCTGCATCAATTACAACACAATTTGTGTATTGTCAGAAGGCAAGATACTGCTCTATAGTTCTCAGTATGGCTTACATGATCACACTTAAGGAGGAGTATCATTTTTCCTGTTGTTAACCAAGTTGAGTCTGTTCAGCAAAGGCACATGAATAATTCTTAATCAAGGCTAAATCTTTATACAAAGATATTAGTACCTTTAGGCAGAAGTTAGGCACTGCTTCTGTGCCTGGGGTTTTCCATTTAGGAGATTTTCCTAATTTGTCTCAATTTCTCTGGTTGTTACTTTATACCATTCCCACTACATTAAAGCCCTTTACTGCTTCATTTAATGCTTATACCCAATTGATATCTTTGTTATGTTCTTCAGGTCTTAATAAATATTTCTCCAAAATGTACCTATTTCTTCTTTTCTTGTTGTGTTTCTAATCATTTTGCTTTGTTTCCCGATTCTCTATAAAAACCTTTTTGGATCATCAATAAATTGTTGACTTGTACTTTTCATTTATATTTATCTGTACATTTTCTAAGTTTTCCTGCTTGTGCAAACATTTTTAGTTTATTATTAAGTGTGTGATAAATCCTGGTCTGTTTTGATACTGCGCACTGCTTTTAGTACATCCATTTTTCTAATGATTTTTGATGCTCTGTTCCCTCTTCTGTATTCTTCTAACAGTGCTACTTCTTGCCTTAATAGCTTTATATTTTTCTCAGTCTGATATTGCCTTGATGGCATTCTGCTTGTTCACTTCCTTTCCTTGGTTACAGCACATTTATCTGTTAACATTGCATCTGTTATTAGTTTATCTTTGCAGTAATATATCTTATTTATTTTTGTTATATCATACGAATTTCTCTTAATAATCATGATTGCTGTATTCATTTGTTTTTACCAGTTTTTTTAACATTTTGGATCTTATTTACTTTCTGTTATCTATTTCTTCCCTCTATCTTAATATGTCTATCCATCTCTATTAAATCAAGCAGGTCTCCTCATAGATAATTTTATTCTGGACTGAGAGCATTTTCTGTGGTCTCCTGTGAGTCTTCTACAGAAAGCTCCAGAACATCTTCCTGTGATATACCTTCTTCAGATGCATATTGCTTCATCTGCTGCTCCCCATATGAAGACCCATTAGTCCATCATATCACAACATTATTTTCATCAGAGTTGACACTGTTTTCTGATACTTCCCTTGCTATAAAATTCAACTGGACTTTCATGCGAGTCTCCTACAGGAGGCTGCAAAACATTTCCCTGTGACAAATCCTCTTCAGACACATCCTTGTCCACCCAATGCTCCTCTGTCAGGGAACCCACTGGTCAATCATGTTGCAACAATACTTGTGTTGAAGTTTCCATAAAGATCCATATTTTGCAAAAGATCCATCACTTCAATTTCCATTTGTTTAATTTCTACCACACTAATCTTCTTTCCCACATTCCCCCTTTGCAACCTTATTTTTTGTATTATATCTGAGCACCTTTGCCTGTATTTCGCTTTAAATATTTTTGGAGCTGTTTTTTAGTATTGATCAGTTTGGATTTTTCCTTAGCATAAATATTGCACCATATTTGATTTCTTTTTCTTTCTCATGTGCATGTTTCTTTTTATATTGTCATTGCTTATAATGGTTTATAATGATTCATATACAGTACGTTTTTTGGCTAGAGGTAAGCAGTATTTTTATTTATTCATTTATTTTTTCTTTATTGACCAGACTAGTCCCACTAGGTCAGTATCTTCTTTTCAGAGGGGACCTGAGGTGGTAGTCATACTGACAAGGAAAGTTGCCAGGAAGCTTCATAACATCCTCAATGCTTTGAGTGGTGATCTCTATTTGACACCAGAGGGCTGTTACTGGCAATCACTGAATACAAGATGGCAGATATGGCTGGTGATGAAATCAAGAAGGAGAATGAAAAATGTAATTCTGAAAGAAAAGGATGATCTGGTATAGGGAGGTCTGGATGATTCTGTTTTGCAAAAAAAAATGCTGTAGGAAGGAATACCTCAGGTATACTGCATATTTATACTGTATTTCATAGCTATTGGCTCACTGCTGGTTTTCTGCTGGAATAAACATTTCTGTAGTGTTTTCTGGCTTTCCACCCTCCCTCCCTATTGGCATCTTGTCTTTATATCTGCTGGCCTTGTAGTTGCCCGCCCCTACTCTAAATTTGATCTTGGACACTCCTCCCAGTTTAGTGTCATTAGCTCATTCTACCAAATACAGAGAGAACATCTGAGAAGGCCATCCCACTTAGTTTCTTTCCTTCTGTTCCTCCTTTCTCCCTTTCTTTAAAAAAATGCCTAAATCTCCTTGTGTTTTGACTGTGCTTCTCAAACATTTTGGAAATATAGAGTATATTTTAGTGCATTTATTAAAACTGTATTTGTCTTACTATTGCTACAACTCAAGTGCTCTAGGTTGCACTGCATCTGAATTGTTTTAGTGTTGTTTTAGCTGCTTTTCTGTATATGTAGACTTTTCTGTATATGTAGACTAGCTACATATTCTACTGTATTACTGCCTCTTAAATCGTTTTTCAGTTGTGCACTTGCCTTGCTTCATTTAAAAAAGTTTTAAATTGCTAATTTTGTAGAGTTTTAATTGCATTTACTGCTTAGGGCTAAACACTCGAGTGGGTTAGCCTTTTCTGTATTATTGCATTGTTTAGTCTGTTTTAATAAAAAAAAAATACTATCTTGTTTGCTTGTTTCCTGCCTTTCCTAGCTTGTATAGTACAGATACCAGGCTTTGCTGGTTTCAGGACTTTATTTTCTGTGTTCAGAACTATCCAGACCTTGCTGTGGTAGAGGGAAGTCCTACTGCTTACCAGTAGGAGTGGTAGGATTTGTACTGCCTATCTAACACTAGAGGATTGTTTTCCAACTCTGAAATTGCAATTTTATTAGCCATTTTGGGCTGATTTCTATCCCTTTCAACTTTCTGGCTTAAAAACACGTGTGTTTGCACATGTTTTGCATCGTGCAGCACCGCAGGGCTACAGTTAAACTATTCCAGGTGCCAGAAAGTCTGCTCTTTAAATTTTCCCTTAGAAATAGCTAGTTTCTCAGTAGTAGCATTAAAATCTGAACCCTTGTGACTAGCACTTGCTCTAGAACCTGCTGGAAAGCACTAGAAAGCCTTAAACTAATGCAAGCACTCAACTCTCCTTGCTAACAAGGAGAAATTAATCATAAGCACTAAACAGCCTATAATTGCAAAGTACCTTGCAAAGGTAAGAGAAAACAGCTCTTGTACTTTACAAAAAAGCACCTAAACAGGCATGTCCAAGGGTCAGATTCTGGTGATTTCTCCTGTCCACCTGGTGAATCTGGGCATACTGGGGCAATGCAGCAACTGCCTCATGTACACAGGCAACCCTCTTCTCCTACCACCCAACACTACAACCTGCGAGAGATGCACTTACATAGACAAACTGGAAGCAAAGCTCTCTCCAGCCAAGATTGTGCTAGACAGTCAAGAGTTGAAGGTTAACACCTGCACTACACCTCAGGAAATACATAGCCCTTCAAAACCCACACTGTGAACACCCACACATAGCAACACTAAACCCACATATGCAGTGGCCCTTAACATTAACCTGCCCAAGCAACAAGGACCTCCGAAGCTAAAATGCAAACAAACACCAGTCACAACCAAAGTGACACATAGCTCACAACACCAGTGTGCCACCCAACAACAGCCCCTAAGGCAAAACAATGTATCCAACACTTTAGTCACAGGTGACTCTATAGTCAGGCACATTGATGTCCCACTCACCAGGCTGAAGAAGGAGAAAATTGCAGTTAGCTGCCTGTCAGGTGCCAGGATCCATCACATAACACATGCACTCAAGTCACTCCACAACAAGTACAAATATGACTCTGCCATTGTCCATGTTGGAGTGAATGACTTGAGACATACTCCCTGGACTACATGAAAAGAGACATGGAGCAGCTCTCATATCATGTGGCCCAGGCAGGTATGACCCTAGCCCTGAGCAGCATCCTGCCTTCAACCAGAATGATACTACAGTATAAGGAAAGAATGATTGACTTCAAGCAATTGGCTAAGCTTCTGATGTCATTCAAAGGGGATCCAGTATCTGTCTGCCTGAGACAACATGATCGACAGACCACAATGCTTTGCCAGAGATGGTCGGCACTTGTCACCCCTGGGATTCAGGTTACAGGCTAAAGCTCTTGCCACCCCTATAGTGCCTATTTTAGGCAAGGTTCAAAGGACAAAACCACCACCATAACAGATACAAGCATGCAAAATCTGAAGGTAATGCTACTCAATGCTAGAAATCTAAACCTCAAAATGCACTCTCTCGAGGCACTCCCGAAAATGGAGAACATTGATACCTGTACAGTAAATGAGACCTGGTTCAAGGCTCCAGAGTGTACCCCTGCAATACCAGGCTACAACTCTTACTGCACATTTTGGCCACCAAGCCAAGACCGAAACACTAAAGGTGGAGGAGTGTCCATATTCACCAAGGATATTCACACCTCCAAGCTAGTTGCCCAACACAATGCATCTGAAATTCTCCAGGTGCAACTAACACTAGGTAAGACTGCAATCCAAATTGTAGCTTTCTACAGATCCCCCACCATGCCCCAAGATTCTCACTACACCTTTTTAAACATACTGGAAAATATTAAGATACAACCAAACACCCTAATACTGGGTGATTTCAACTACTCTTCCATTAACTGGGAAAACTACCCGGGTACCAACACCTTTTCCCAACGGTTCTTAGAATTCATAAATTCCAATGCCATGGATCAGCTAATCCATTGTCCCACCAGAGGCTCCAATATCCTAGACCTGCTCATTACCAACATGGGAGATAGATGCTCCATACCAGTGGTCACCCCCTCATTGGTCAGGTCTGACCATAAACTAATCACCCTTGACATCCTCATCCCACCCCCACCCACCAGTAAGGAAACCACTGTAAAAAACTTCTACAAAGCCAACTTCATGCTACTCAAGTCAGACGTGACAAACTTCCTGACACCCATGCAGATGGGAGCTGAAAGATTGACTGCTGAATCCTACACTAAGGCACTGTATGAACACATCCACTTGAGCATGAAACGTGCCATCCCAAATAGAACCAAGACCCCCTCCTCCAAAAAAAGAAGTCAATCTGGTGGTCCCCTGCCATAAACAAACTATACAACAAAAGGAAGAAAGTGTTTCAGAAAAGAGGAAAATCCCAGGATGCAAAAAACTCCCTTTCCATCCTCAGTAAGAAGATGAGATCCCTCATAAAATCCTCCAAAGCTAGTTACGAAAATAAAATTGGAAAGATTCCAAAGACAATCACAAGGCATTCTATAGTTATGTCAAGTATCTAAATGGCAATGCTCAGATCTACTCTGAGCTACAACAGAATGGCATTAAATATACTGATCCAAAGGATATTGCCAATATCCTGGCAGATCGATTTAGTGCCAGCTTCACCCCCTCTCACCTCCTAAAGGGCCCATCTCAATACCAAACGATTTCCAAATTCTGGTAATAATGGCCACACAGGTAGAAACTGCACTCTCAAAAGCTAAGAATACAGCATCTATGGAACCAGATGATATCCTGGGCTGTGTACCACATGAACTACAAAATGAACTGACACCTCACCTAAGTGTCATGTTTAATCATAGCCTCATCTCAGGCTTCATGGCCACTGAGTGCACACAGTTACAGTTATCCCACTCCACAAGGGGGGATCCTCCTTGTATCCCGAGAACTACCGTCCCATCAGTCTGATGAGCCTGATCTGCAAGGGCATGGAACGCATTATCATGTAAATTATAAACAAAGACATTGGCAAGCTTCAAACACTGGACCACCCAGTTTGGGTTTGTGAAGGGCTGATCTTGTCTCCTGAACCTGACTGAATTCTTCGAATCAATCCCCAGAGCTGTGGACGAGGGTAAGGCATTCCACACAGCCTATCTGGACCTCGCCAAGGCCTTCAACACCATACCCCACTCTGGAATCATAGATAAACTTACTAAGCTGGGCGTAAATCCCTATATCACTTGATGGGTTGCCAACTGGCTTACTGACAGAACCCAGTCTGTAAAACTAGCCGACTCCAAATCCAGCTTCAGACAAGTGACAAGTGGAGTACCTCAGGGTTCAGTCCTGGTACCGCTCTTGTTTGGCATCTACTTCTCTGAAGTACAGGCCAACACTAAGGGACTCTGGCTAACAAAGTTCGCAGATGACTGCAAACTGGGAGCCATTATTGAATCTCCAAATGATGTGGATATTCTACAAAAGGGCCTTACAGAAACAGATTTTTGGTGCCAGAGCCAAGGGCTCAAGCTTAATGCCAAGAAATGTATAGTTATCCCCTTTGGGAAAAAACATGTACCCATGAATTACCACATAGGTGGCAGTACACTAAACACCGAAAGTGTGATGAGAGACTTAGGGACACAGGTGGACACTGGTCACACCTTCGATAACCACATCGCCACAACAGTCAGGAAATTCTTCTATGTGGCATACCTACAAAAGGGACTCACTGAGACAGATGCCTGGTGTCAAAGTCATGGCCTCAACCTCAATGCCAAAAAGTGCATTGTCATCCCCTTTGGTAAAAACTTGGTACCCATGAACAACAACATAGGCGGTAGTATACTTAACACCGAAAGTGTGATAAGAGACCTTGGGACACAGGTGGACAGTAGTCTCTCCTTTGATAATCACATCACCACATTAGTCAGGAAATCCTTCTATGTGGCACACCTCATCACAAAATGTTTCTCATCCAGAAAAAAAGAGGTCATTGTTCCCCTCTACTCATCACTCATTAGACCTATTATAGAGTACAATGCCCCTTTTGGTATGTACCTCACAAGACATCTACAATAACTGGAAAGGCCACAGAAATACCTCACAAAGAGGATTACCGGCCTCAAACAGATGCCCTATGCAGACAGTCTCAAAAGACTCCAGCTTTATTCCGTCGCATATCGCCTACTCAGAGGTGATCGCTGCCTAACATACAAAGCTATGTCAAACCCAGAGCTGATGGACATGCTCCATTTAAAGAAATCCCAATCCCTCCGAGCTACACACTCTAGGGACCTAAACCTCGTCACCACAATAAACAGAACATGCCAGAGGGATAGATTCCTGTCCCAGAGACTTCTCATACTCTGGAATAAACTACCTATCTAAATAAAACAAAACTCCTCATTAGCACTCTTCAAAAAAAATCTTGATGACTGGATGGGAAATAGGAAATTCATCCCGGGGATCACCTATGCGGCTCTACTTGACAGTGGTACAGGAAAATAATTTTCTTGGGTGGCAAAAGCCAGGGTACCTTTTTGGCTGGGCTTGTATAGGCCCCAGGGCCGATAGCCTAGTACCTACCTATGAACCTATGAACCTCATCACTAAAGGCTTTTCATCCAGAAAAAAGGAGGTCATTGTCCCACTGTACTCATCCCTCATTAGACACATTATAGAGCACAATGCCCTGTTTGGTATGTACCTCACAAGACATCTGCAACAACTGGAAAGGCTGCAGAAATACCTCACTAAGAGAAGCACAGGCCTAAAGCAGATGCCCTATGCTGACTGTTTAAAAAAACTCCAGCTATACTCTGTGGTATATCGTCAACTCAGAGGTGATCACTGCTTAACATACAAGGCCATGTCAAGACCTGAGCTGTTCGACATGCTCCACTTAAAGAAACCCCAATCCCTCAGAGCCACACACTCACAATTAACAAAACATGCTGGAAGGATGGGTTCCTGACCCAGAGACTCCCAATACTCTGGAATAGATTGCCCATACATGTCAAGCAGACCACCTCCTTGGCCCTCTTCAAAAGGAACCTTGACAATTGGATGGGAGATAGGAAATTCACCCCGAGGATCACGTCAATTGCCCTGCTAGACAGGGGTCCAGGGAAGTAAATATCGTGGGAAGAAATATCCAGGGAATTGTTATGACTAGGCTTGTATAGGCCCTAGGGCCAATAGCCTCGTACCAACCTATGAACCTATACCAGAGGAATTGGAAGCCATGCAGTAGTATGTGGTGATGGACAAATTGTCTGTTGATGAGATGACAGAAAGGTAGAAGGATGCTGTAAACAATGGTTTGGATCAAGAAAGGGAGCATGTCTGGCCAGTGGAATAACCGGTTTTAAGGGCATGCTCTGTGTTTGGCTACATGGAGATGAAGCAGGATGTGCTAAATAAAGGGAGACTAATAGTGATGTTGTCAGATCAAAACATATACAGCAGCAGGAGCAAGTCTCAGTGGAGCGTACAAAACGAAAAGCAAGTGCAGGTACAGGGGAGATTGCCTGGAACTGTTAAAAGCTAGAAGAAAAGGCCAGTAGTAAGGGCAAAAACAAAGGAAGAGCATCAAGTAAACAGCCATGCTGTTTTAGATAACATTGTTATACCCTTCAGATTTAGTTTGTCTATATTAGGACATTTATACACATGGGAACTGAATCTTTCCATGAAATATCTTTTAAGACATTTATACTAAAAAATCCTTAATTAATGTGAAAGGGTAGATACTATATCTCCTTAAAAGGACTATGTTTTCCAAAACTTAAATGTACAGTTAAAAAGGAAAATGCTGCTACAATTCAAAATGGCTGATATAGCAGAAAATTAATGAACATATTTATTGTACAGCAGTAGCGTTGTTACCTCACACAAAGAGGTTCTCCTGTTCGATTCTCAGCTTGGCAGTGCCTTCTGTGTGGAGTCTGCATGTCCTCCCCCTAGTTGGGTAGCGTTCGAAAGACATATGTGTGTAAATGGGCATGCCTTCGTTGAAGATTGGGCATCGAGCTGGCACCTCGGCATTTCATAAAAAAATCTACTGCCAATCATTAGCAGACCGGAGTTCCGCTGTGGCGACCTCTTACCGGGAGAAAGCCGAAAGACAAACAGCAACAACATTGTAAGTTAATTTCAGGATGTATGCGATATCAAAAAGTACTGGAGGACAAAAAAGTATGGACTGTGGGATGGAAGGTTTATATAACTTTAAAGGTTGAAAATAGTAAGTTGCATCATGTGCCCATGAGCCTAATGCAGTAATAATAAATGGAAAAGCATTTTTTGTTGGGTTAAATCACATGTAATCCAAGACTTTATTTTTATATATTGATTTATTTATTGCTTGATTGACTGATTGATTTAAATTTGTTTACTGAGGTAGATCACTGATCAAACTTTGAACAATTACAGGTTCAGTCCGGGTTACATTATAATGTTGCAAAACAATGTATATATAAATAATGGTTTATGTTTATGAATACACATAGACAATATCATAAATAATATATACATAGAAGATCTAACAATCCACCAAATATATGTACAGTTAGATAATAAGAACAGAAAAGGGAGAATTGATAGAGAAATAGAAGTGCTTGAGATATGGGTAGTAGAGACTTCATACCTCTCAACCTCTGAGCAAGAAATCTGGACAAAGCCATAAGTAAAAGTGGGACAAAGGACAAAAAATAGGGACAATTTTGAAATATAGCCCTTACAAACTTATAAAGTTGATAGAATAAAAAGTTTTGCATTACCATGAATTTTCTGAAGGATATGAAGTCCAAAACGCAAATGTCTGTCATTATTTTCTAACTTCATTCTTTAAAGATTTTCCAATAATTTGCCAGAAAACCACAATTTTATGAAAAACAGACAAAAAATATGAGGCAAAAATGTGGATACTCTTTGAAAATTTGTACAGTTGAGAGGTATGATTGTAAATCATATTGCAAAATATATGGAAATGTGGAGCATTTTTGGTTTGGTTGTCTGTTAATTAAGAAACAAAGTAAAGAAATTGAGAGAGTGATGAACTACAAGGTGAAAGTACAGAAAAAGATACACTAGATGAGGCTGAAAAAGAATAATTAATGAAAAAGAAACACATGGAAATAGAAAATGGGTTTGGGGTATTAGAAAGAGGAAGAGGTAGATGAGAGTTCTGAGTCAGAAAAAAATGTGGAAGGTCCTAAATGGGAAGGGTGAGGAGGAGAAAATGGAGGCTGAAAAAATGCAGACAAGGCAAAAAGTTAATATAAGCACAGCATCACTGAATGTTAATAACACGAAGAGTGATTGAAACAATTGATACCAAAGTAGTTTGTTTGCTTGATACAAGATTTACAGATAAAATGAAAAGTATGGAATTTGAGATGATGTAGAAAAAAAACATGTATGGCGATGGGGAATGAGGCATGCTGAAGTATTGCAGAGTTAAAGAATGAAGAGAGTCAAATATTAGAGATTTAATGGTGGCAGTGGTAGACAGAGTTTTAGTATGTGGTTTAAGAAAGGGACAGAATGTGTTTAAAATCATGGTTGTGTACGTGCATACAAATATAAATAAAAGAAAACAAATATTGAAGAATTTCAAAGTTATGTGAAAGTAAATATGCCCATTACCATAGTGGGGTATTTTAATTGTAACTTATGAAAGGGAAAAGGGAATTAGTATAAGATATAAAAGATAGTAAATGATGGTAGGTTAAGAATAGGTAGAGGGGGAGAATATATTTATAAAAGGGGTTTACTTAAAACAGGAATTGATTATTTAGTGCTTTCAAATGATATCAAAGAATTTAGAGATGGAATTAGGGAAAGTTTTCAGATCATAGGGCCATATGGGCAATAACAGGAGAGAATGAAAATGTATAATAAAATAAAGAAAATGTTCAAAATGGTTTTCAACTACAAAACTGCAAGAATGGAATATCTAAAGCAAAGAGGACAATTTGGGGAATTGTGACAAAGTGGTGGATGCAAATTAAAGAGAAGTTTTAAAGAAATGTACTGAAAAGTAGGGAAAGAGCAAAGGAAAAAGAGAAGGTTATATCTAATAAGCAAAACGAAATTTTGGGGAGAAAAGTGGAGAAAAATTGGGTCTTGAAGAAGAGGAAAAATGCAAAAATAGTAAAGAAAAATGCAAAGAATGATATTTAGGCAGTAATATTTGAAAGGGAGAAAATAAGTAGTTGTCCCATTTTTAGGTATGAAATTGTGATATAATAAGAGGAAAAAGTAATATAATAAAGGATGAAAACAGGCAGTTAAAATAAAAACAAGAGGAGATTATCAATATCGTTGAAAGGTATACGTAATATGTTCACAAAAAAGAATGTAAGACAAGGTGCATAGAATAAAAAAGATAAAGAGCTGGTGGAATAAATGAACAAAGAAATAAGAAGAAAGAGTTTGATAATTCTAAAAAGGAAGGAAAAGAAGAAGCTGCTTCAAGTCCACATGGATTAGGCTATGCATTTTTATAAAAAAATATTTGATAATAAAATGTTTTTCTGGAAATATTTAGTGAATGGATAAAGAATATTTAAAAGAAGAAGAATTTTGTAAGGGAATTATACAATTTATATGGAAAAGGGGGAGGAAAGACCAGTTATGTTGAGAAATATTGAGTCTAAAATATTTATGAACATCACTCAGAAAAGAATGGTAATCATTATGAAAGAAGGATCACACGAAAGGGTGTATGTGTGTATATGGATAAAGGGAAAAGATTAAATGAAATACATATAATGGTTAAAGAAGCAGTTGAATATATAGCCAATGAGGAAGGAGATGAAAAAGTAGCATATGGCTAAGGCATTTGGCATTACTGATCATGGGTAAATGTTGAACACTTGGAAAGAATATGAAGTAGGAGGAAAAATCAAAAGGATAGTGAAGACGATTTATGAAAAATCATGTGTCTGTGATGGTGAATGAATGGATAGGAAAAAGATAAGACATGAAAGAGGTGTTAAGCAGGGTTGTCAATGCAGTATGTGGTTGTTTTGAGGGTAAAAAATGCGGATATACAGATAGTTAGATCAAGATTAGAGAATAGTAGGTGAAAAGTTAGGGAAGGAATAAAGGTACTGATTATGGTAACTTGTGCAGAAGAATTGGTTTTAGTAGTGAAGAACAAACATTGGATAAAAAGAGATAATTTTAAGAACAGAACAAAGCCTGGGTAACATAGGATTACTTTAAATGCCAAAGAGTAGTGGCCCAAAGACTGAACCCTGGAACACTTTGCTAGTGAAAACTCTTTTGGAGGAAGTAGAGCTACTCGCACTTAATTCTTTGATTCTATTTGTGAGACAATTTTCTATCCAATGAGTTACACAGGGGTTAACATGTAGTAAAGTCAGTTTTTTAGGAATATTGAATACAATTATGTCAAACAGTAATGCCGTATTGAAATCAGAGGTTCTTTTAGTGTCATCATGGGCCAACTGTGAAAGACTAAAGATGTTTAGTAGTCATAGCAAAGGGTGTGTCAATGGGGAGGCCCAGTTAAGGTTTAGATCACTACAGATAATTAGTCAATTGTCCTTAGTAATATTCAAAATGTCCTGTAAAACAGAATAAAAAAATAGAACCAGAGGCAGGTGGAGATATGTATATTGTAGTGACAGATACTATAGGAGAGTCCTACTAGGACTGAAATCTGTGGAAGTATTATTGTTTGCTATTAAAGTTGGTGGCATGTCCTTACCATAGCTAGAACACCACTGCTATGTCTAGTGCTAGATTTCTAGTCATTGAAGTATGAATATTTAGTTAATACATAAGGTCGAGTTCAGAAGGATTCCTTTAACTAAGACTCTGAAGTTGCTAGAATCTGTACCTTGGCATTATTAAGCTTTGTCCTTATGTCTAACTGTAATCACTGTAATATTACTAAGAAGAAGACATTTTAAACGGTTTTATAAAATTAATATGGAAAAAGGGGCTATAGAACTGTGATTAAAATCCCGCATGTGAGTTTTCAGTCAGGATTCAAATGCATATCTTCTGAAAAAATGATAAAAGTAATTACTTGGACAGTTTCCACATTCTTGAAATTTCCATATATTTCTTACTACACTGTATTGTGGAACAGTAATGGTATATGTGAGGTATTTCTTTGTCACTGGCATAGCAAACAGCTTGTAGAAGGACCACTACCCATACAGAGAGACATGTATAGTTGGGCACTTTAGATGAGTCATCTCATGCATTAGCTGTTATTTATGATTTGGCAAACGGATGAAGAGTTGAAGTATTACAATAAAAGAGGATGATGAAGATCAGAAAAAAGTGCATAGCACAGATATTTTTGGATTGAATTTGTGGTGCTAGCTGTGGATTTAATGAATAGGGAATTACTGGTAACAGCATAATGCAATAGTGTCATACAAGTTGCAAACTGTACATATTGTTTTAAAAGATCAAATCTCTGCAAAATAAGGACCTTGCTTCAGAGTGTATAAAAGTAACAAGATGGGAGGCGGCCGGAAAATGGGGATGGAAGAAATCAAACTGGGACCACTTCTCACTTATTGGGAGTAAATCAACCTGCAGATGTGGGAAATGGGGATGGAAGAAATCCAATTGGGACCACTTCTCACTTATTGGGAGTAAATCAACCTGCAGATGCACAGTGCCTTGTTGTTGTTGGAAATAAGAAACATAGGAACAAATGAACAATACTAAGTAAGTGATTGTGTGAATCATAACATACCTAGCCATATACCACTCTAAGTAGACATACTTAAAGTTCTTGCAGCCCTTTCTGAGCATTTAAAGGTAACCCATTCCTAAACTAAGCAAGGTCATACACTATAACCGTGGTATAAAAGGATGGCTATCCATTTAATCATTAAGATTAGCATTAAAGGTAGCCACAGTTGTACTTTTCTTTGCTCTGTAGGGTTAAATTATTCCACATGTTGGGAATACTTTGAGTTAGAAAGCTTTCAGCCAGGAAGCCTTGTTTATTTTTGGTATATATGCTGATTCCTGATGTATAGTTAAGTCACTAATGGTGCAGGTGTTTACAGAATGCACAGAAGCTGTTTTGTTATTTTTTTTTCAAGCCAGAAGAGGTTAAGTTGGGTTGGGTCTTTCATGACTGACAAATGAGACATAGATAACTCAGAGCAGCAAGTAAGCTAACAAGCATAATTAAAGTCAGACTACTCTATTAGGATTGTTCAATTATTTAAGATCTTTAATTTTAAGAGCTAGAAATCTTTGGGATCTTTACAGCTAGGTGATATGCTCAGATTGCACTCAATAATGGGTCTGATAAGGGAATAGGATGACCCTTTGAATTATGAGAATATTTCTTTAGAAATGAACTAGGTCAGGTAGGAAGATTCTGTATCAAAGCTGAAAACATGGTAATCAACAGAAAGATTTGTCCAAATAAGCTTGGCTGCCTGAGACAAGTACCATTTTAATGCATGATGTGGGAGCAACTTTTTGTTGAATTTTACAACACTGCACTGTTTTGCACTTAACTTTAGAACTTCCATTCATCAGCTTGTTCATGACAAGACAGCACTATCAAATTACAATGCAATGACTCATGCACAAGGCTTCAAATACAGAGGAAACCTTTAAAATATAGTATATAAAAGCATCAGCTTAGAAATGTACAATATAAAACCACAGAAAAGACTGATAAATAATAGTTTTAACAAAATAGGCTACACCCAAAACTCCACCTAATTTCTACTTCTAATTGTTACTTCTAAGGTCAAACAAACTCACAAAAAATGGAAAGATCAAAAAACAAGAAATTCATCTTTTCTCCCTTCTCTAAGATATAACCTCAGAGCACATTACACCACCAACAATAAGCCTGAGCATACTAAGACATTGGCAACACAACAAACAAATAACTGATTTTATAGTGCAGTGTCTGAAGGTCTGTTAAAACAGTTTACAATCCAGTGTTTCAAGATTTGTCAAAGGATCACATGATAAACAGTAGTGGTTCCCAATCTAAAGCCTATAAACAAAGTCAATCCTGAGATCTTATACCAAATGACTTGACATCATCTGGCATGTAAGAATTCATGATGTAGTATGTGAGTGTTGCAAAATAAAATGTATTGCTTTACGAAATGCTGATTATTGTCATGTATATTCATGACTGATCTTGAGATAGTATTCATTTTTTTCAAGAAAATAGTATAATGTAAAGAGTCATACCAGATTCAACAGCACTTAGTGCACAGAATTAAGGCTGTTAGTTGTTGACAAGATACTTCTTGTAATAAAGACATGGGTTTGATACTTTCTACCTTCATTTGCCTGTTCTGTGACTCTGAGCAAGTCAATTAACTAGGTAGTGCTCCTGGGTCACCCTTAAAAAGGGGCATTTGTGTCCAGAGGGCTTACTCAGTTAACACATCCAACATAAAAACAAAACATAAACAGAAAACAAGAACTTTAAGTACTTAAGAATGACAGAGATTTGTTAAATTGCATTTCAAAATGATGTGTGTATATCTGAAAGCAAAGGATGATTCAATACATAGTATTAAGAAAACAATAGTGTACAACTGTGCTCTGTCAGGCTCAGCAGACAAGCTAATTTTTGTCATATCCTTACTGGAGAAGGCAGAAAACCTTAACATGGTAGTGTGAAACTGTTTCTAATTTGCTAACATCAAAAACTGGTCATTATTTGAAATGTCAAGAAACACTAGTGAGAGTCCCAAAACACATAGACTGAATGGTCAAAAGATCAGACTTAAATAAATCCAGCCTGAGAGGCCATTTCTCAGAATATTCCCTTTTCTCCGAGGTTTGGTGATTTTGGAGTTGGTATATATAAGTTCATGGAGTGACAAGGGCTTGCCCGCCACATGGGAGGTACAGGGAAGCTCACCCCCTCAAAAAAGTTTTAAGGAGAACAGCAATTTTGGAGATTGACTTTTCTCATGTGTTTTCTGTCTTTTGTTATATGTTTGCTTATTGTTTTTTTTTTTTTTTTTGTTTTGTTTTTTTTAGCACTTGGCATTTTGAGTGCTGACATTTCAATGGGGAGCCTCAAAAAACACCAAGTGCTGAATAACAATGGGCAATAATCTAAGAAAATGTAAGCAGTGAGTCTGTAAAGAAAGCTTGCTTTAGTACAAGCAAACATAACTTTCTGATATTGTTGCAAATGAAGGAAAAACTAAAGTCTACTTGAATTAAAAAAAAAAAATCATAGAACTGAAACCTGGTTTGATGTGGATGACAAACTCTTCCACATCCATACACACACACACACACACACACACACACACACACACACACACACACACACACACACACACACACACACGCATGCATACCTATGAAGGATGACTTTAAGAAACTAAATGCCAGCTGTGAAAATGACATATGAGGCGGAGAAACTGGGAAGAAATCCAAATATCTATCTTTTTCTAAGCGATTATATTTTGCTTTCTTTTCATGCTGTACTGCTTTCAAATTAATAACAAATTGCTCCTTGTTCAGTTCATAGAAGTAAACAGCGCAATAATAAAATAAAAATGCAGGGATTCAAAAGGGATTAACTGATTAATTGTAGGTAATTAATGTTTCGTGATGTAGTGGGACTGCCATGCATTCCCATTATCACAAGTAGTGCCATATTGCTGCAACCTGAGCCACATTCCTATGCAAAACATGAAAGGAATTAGAGTGCCTCAAAAAGTGAATATACAGATCACTAAATAAAGGCAAAGAAATAATACTTTCACTGTATTCTTCTCCTTTTACAAACTAATGTTTAACACTTAAAACAACCAGGCAATTATGGGATTTCCCTTGTCACATGATGAAAATGTCAACTAAAATAAAAACAGCTGGAGTAAAAATAATCAAGCAGTAATATAAGGAGAGGAGGATTTTCTGGAACAACAAAATATCGCATGACAAACAGCTCCACTCCACACTCTGAAGCCTAGAAACAAAACCAGCCCATGGATCCACACACCTAATTATATAACATAATATGGCATATAGACATTTACTGTGTAGAGAGTGAACCAGACCTCTCAACTGTCCCTGATCTTCAGGGAAGTCCCTCATTTAGACTCCAATTGTAGGTCTGTCCCTCTTAATCACTCTTAAAATTGGTGACTGAAGAAAAGGAGGTGAATTGCCCTTAATAAATAATGATAGTAATTCAGAGTTATAGACATTTTATGTCAGAAAATCTATATTAATCCACATTCTCTTATTCTGCAAATGTTTCAAGCTAATAGTACAAATACTTAAAAAATGTCCCTGATTGTCCCTGATTATTGGAGGATTTGTCCCTGATTCTGTTGAGATTTGTCTCCGATCAGTTGAGAGCTATGGTGAACATTGCATGCAGTCACAATATAGCTCAGAACCAACTATGTATTTTCTTAATAATATTTATGAAAAGGCATAATGGAAAGGATTCGTTTTCCTCTCAAAAGTGGTATAAGGTAAGGAATCATAACTGATTTAGTGCTGCCTTTGCACAAGATCTTTGAGAGCTCTGAGATGGGAAGGAAGTGGTAAATTGTATTTCAAAGTAGATTGTAGAAAATCTGGACTGTTGTGAATGGATACAGACGGTCTCAAAACTGCTATCATCAAAGAACTTGAGGAGTGATGAGAAAATATTTATCAACCTAAGGAAAAATGAGCAGTAATTCAGTTGCTTTAATATAAAAAATGCACACTGCTATGAAGTTGTTGCAGATGAGGGGAGGCTGGCTTCTTCATGAATTAAACATCAATTCAAAGTGGAATTTAAACTCTTGTCTTCCATAGTGGGCAAATCCATCTATCCCCATACACATGTAATCCTTAAGGGTGACTTCAGAAAAACTAAATTGCAGCTATGAGACACTTAAATGGGAGAATATGGAAAATCAGTCCAAATGATATAACTTTTTCTAATTTTAAATGTCTAACCTTTTCATATATGTATAATTCTTATTTTCATACTATAATCCTGTGGAACTTAACAATAAATGAATTACTGTTCAGGTCATAGAAATAAACAGAGCCACGATGATATTATAAACATAGGCAAACAAAAGGGATTTTATGATTAACTACACATATTGTTAAGTAATGTTCAATTAGATAGTGACTGCTTTATGTTTCTATTACCACAAATGGTACAAAAATAATGCAATCGGAGCTACAGACTTCTCAAACCAAATAAGGGTTTCACCTCCTGCATCCCCTTTAATAATGTGAATAGCTTTATCATTGATCCACATTCTATCCGATAAATACTATACAGAAGGTGTTGTCAAAACCAATGATAACTGCTCTCATCTCATTCACAAGGAGTGTGTTCTTCCAAAATATATGAAGTTCCATTTGCTTTAATGAGTCTACTTTTGTTTCCAGAACTATGTCAAATTGTACTGGTTTGAATGCTGCTTCAGTAATGTTCTTTTGTCACTGGGGTTCACTAACTTGTAACTTAACACACTAAAGTTGATGGGTGCACTTCACTCACACTGCTAACTTGTTAACTTTCAGTTTGTGGTTTAACACACTAAGTGAATGGGTATGCTTCTTTCACTTACATTACTAACTTGTTAACTTGCAGTTTGTGGTTTAACATACTAAGTGAATGGATATGCTTCACTTACTTATACTGCTAACTCGTTAACTTGTACTTTGCAGTTTACCACACTAAGTTCATAGGTGCATACTAGGCTAATGGCCCTGGAGCCTTTACAAGCCTAGCTCATAGAAGTGCCCTGACATTGTGCCGCACGACGTTGAATGGGTATGCTTCATTCACTTACACTGCTAACTTGTTAACTTGCAGTTTGTAGTTTAACACACTAAGTGAATGGGTGTGCTTCATTCACTTGGATTACTAACTTGTTAATTTGCAGTTTCTGGTTTAACACACTAACTGAATGGATATTCTTCACTCATTTACATTGCTAACTTGTTAACTTGTACTTTGTAGTTTAACACACTAAGTGAATGGATATGTTTCACTCACTTGCTAACTTGTTAACTTGAGCATCTAAGCTTAAGGTAATGGAGTGGGTAGGATTTTAGGTTTAAGAAGTGGGAGGAAAGCATTAGAGAGAGGGGGTGAGAGGGGTGTTTTGGGATCAGGGATAAACTGAGGAATTTGGATTTAGAGCGTGAAAAGAGATTTTAGGGTTAGATTGATCAGGGAATTTAGATTTAAGGAGCAGGGGGTAGTTTTATGGTTAAGGAGTGGTCAGAGAATTTAGGTTTAGGGATCAGGAGAGGAGGTTTAGCTTTACAGACTGATTAGGAAATTTAGGTTTGGGAACAAGAAGGTAAATTAGGGTTAGAGTTGGGGTTCTGGGAGAGTTATATACTTTACTATGACTTGTTTGAGGCTAATCAGAGTTACATCTCTATGCTATGTTTTTTCTCTTTTTGGATCTTGTTCTCTATGATAGTTTGTGATTCAATATGGTTTTAACTGATATATACGAGTTTGTTTCAGTGATGTAGATCCAATGTAAATAAGGCAAATGAGCTTTACTGCTAACACATAATGAATAAGATGTGATGACATACATTAGAATTAACATCCTGTAGCATTTTTAGAAATAACTTTTGGGATGTGTCTAACAACATGTGATCAATATCTATAAATACCTTCCATTCACCATCAAGTGCATGGCAAGACAGAATAATCAAAATGCAAGGCAATGAGTCAAGTGTGGAGGCATACATATACAGGAGAAACACAAGAAATGCTTCAAGAAAAGTGCGAGGCTATCATATATAGGAAAAGGAGGAACATTTAATGCAGGCAGCAGTTAAGACTAGCAGATGCAAACCTCTGAGAGAAGATCTCACCAAACTTTCTATTCACCTCATGCATTTTGGGGTATTATGTGCCAGTCGCCTAGCTGTCTTAGAAAAAATTTTTTACATCACCTCAGAATCTGTTAATGTGCAGGGAATGCTGAAGAATAAAGGAAAGGCAATTTTATTTTAATGTAAAGCATTAATAGTCATTCTTTACTTATCGGTCTGTGGACACATGGGCTTCTTAGCTGAATGATTACTATTTTATGTCTTTGTTAAACAGGTGTGGTCCAGTTATTTTTTTTCTTCTTCTATTATTTTAAATGCATTTTTAGAAATCAAATTACATCCATGAAAAAGACATTGAAAGGAAGAATTTGGGAAGAAATCCAAATATCTAACCTTTTCAAAGTAATTATACTTTGTGTTATTTTTGTGATATCATCCTGCAGAAGTAAAGAGCAGGTTACTTATGGTTCGTTGCCTAGAAGTAAACAAAGCAAAAATGATATCAAAAAGACAGATGATTGAAAGAGATTGAATTATTAATTTCAGATACTGCAATTAATGTTCTATTATGTAAAGGGACTGACATGTGTTCCTATTATCATATGTGGTACTTGGATAGTGTAACCTGAGCTGCAGACCTGCATGAACCATGAACGTAATTAGGAAAATGTACACACAATGGTCAGTGAATAAATGAGAATGTGTAATATATTAATTGCATTCTTCTCCTTTCACATAATAAAGATTAACAATTAAAACCAAACAGGTAATTACAGGATTTCCTTTGGCTGTGAGTTAA